>NC_071611.1:81120197-81142697 GCF_024509145.1 Vidua macroura
GCATTCATCTCTTTTTTTTTTTTTTTTTTTTATCCTTTTGAGGGGGGGCTGGGGGGGGGGGGGGGGGGCATTAAGCTTAATAAGAGGAAATTGCAGTATTTAAATTACACCCGAGACCACAAAGCATAGTATTAGCAGAGTAAATTACTCTCATGCTCAAGGTGCCAAAAGCAATTTAGGCTGTATACAGAAACAAAATCACAAGATTAAATCAATGTGTTTTCCCCATGTTTGTGGGGGAAGGGATAATTGATTAGAATAGCAGGTCACACCTATACTAATGCACCATTCAGTAGCTGACATCATCTCTGCATCTTTGAAATGAAACACCAGCTCATAACATTCACTTAGATACCTTTTAATTACTTTGCTCTGCAGCCAGAAAATTGAAGGCTAACTCATTAACCTTCTTTGCCTTTCTGGAAGGTGTTTTTTTTTTCTCTTCATGTTTATGCTTGTTTGGACCTGCAGTTATTCCCACAGGCTGCAGAAGTATCCATTAGCAAACCTGGTCCCAGCTGCAAGTTCTCTTTCACTGCTTAATATATTCAGCAATCTGTCCTTCATGATTCAAACCCATATTCCAGCCTTATCAGTAAATAGAAACTCCATATATTATTTTTTCCTATTTCTGGGCATGAAGTGGTTTTTGTAAATGCTAAACCTGTTCCTTAAGGTTGCTTTGTTGATGTCAGGGGATTAAGAAGGGAGCTTACAAACAATAATACAAAACACTGATTTAAAACTGAGACAATCCAATTGTAACAACCCATTTCTCTTACTTATGAGTAATGACTCCTTTTTCATGCATTGTTAATGCCTTCCTAAAGCACAAGGATCAATGTGTCAGGAAGAAAAGAGAAATAGATTTCCTGGATCATAATAAAATTTTTCAAAGTCTGGACTACAGAACTAGATAAAGACAAAGAAACCCAAATTACAGAGGAATCAACAGAAAGCAATAATTCTGTTATGCTCAGTAAGTTTAGTTTACTTTCCTGTAGAAAAACATACAAAAAGAAGAGAACCTTAAAAATTTCTCCAGAAAATTAAGATAACTTTGCATTTATTCTCAGAATGAAGATGTAGTAAGGTTAGTTGCACCACAGGTGTGAAAAAAATAGAGATAATCAGAATTTGTGTCATACTGTCCCAGTCACAAAAAGAAAAGTGCATTTAAAGGCAGCCACAGAGGAATGTGACTGCATCCATTTTTGGCAAGAAGCCAGGATAAGCACAAGGGGAACAATTCTGCACTTCAAAGAAAGCTTTAAGTGATAATAGGTTAAACCCTTCTTTGTCTAATCAGTTATTTAAATACTACTAATTACCTGGGCTATTGCCTAGCTCAACACCTATAATTTGAGGGTCTTAAATCTTATGAAGTACAAAGGGTCATTTTGTACTCAGATCAGCAATTTTTACGTGCTTGCAAGTTACATAAATGGACTCCAAGGAAAGCTCACAAGTTTACAACTTCTGAACCTTAAGAAGGGGCTGCATAATGAATATCTAAACTGCACACTTATAAAATTACTATTTCATACTTTAAGGAAGCTGCAAGCTGGGGAAAGCAGCCTAGAGCCAGGAATGCAGCAATTAAGGTGTGTAGTAGTAATGTTAATTGAAAGCTCTTGTGCAGTAGGGCAGAAGGAAAGGACCTAATTGAGTGGCCATAAGGCCATGGCAGTAATTCTGCATTAGTCTTTTTGTCTGCCCCTTTGTCTCCCACCTGCACTTTTTGAGTCCCCTCTGCTGTACCTGTACATCTGCTCCTGCACCTGAGCAAATCTGGCATATGGACTCTTCCTGATCTAAAAAAAAAAAAAATAGCCCTTCTTCCTATGCATCCCACAGTAAAATTTGCTGACTGATAATTCTATGTTCTAGCTCACCGCAGGAGGGTACAAGACGCTGGAGAAGCGCAGAAACTAGAAACCTGAAAAACAAAAACAGAAATAGTTACGGTATATTCACATATTACTGATGCAAATCAGAGCCTAAGGAATGAGGAGGCAAAAACTGCTATTAAGAAAGAATAAATATTTTTGTCATTTCATTTCAGTGTGGAGGAAACAGCTGGAGACTGAATGCACCAGCACCAGTAACCACATTTAATAAAAGCAGCAGGAAGATTTGGGTTGGGAACTGAGATTATTCGAGAGCCCTGGGGCTGTTTGCAAGAGCAGCTACTCTCACAAGACAGGTGAGGCTGTGGAGCCAGGGAGACAGAAAGGTAAGTCTAATAATTGTCCCTGTTGTTTTAGAACCAGCAACACACTTCTATTTCTGTCAGAGCCTCTCTACAGAAAATTCAGAAAGGCAAAGACTGGCATTTCCTGCAGCTGAGCCTTCCATAAAAGCCACAGAATTTTAAGGGATAATCCACCTGTGATGAGAAAGGCCTGAGAAAAAAAGAGGCAACGAAAGCTGCGAGGATGAGATTCAAAGACAAATTCCCAAACATCTGGAGATCTTAGTGCTCCCACATGATTCTGTTATCATCACAAAGGCTTACGGTGATGTAACCCCAAAGACCTTTGCAAGGATGCAGGAGTGGATCAGTCTTATATCTTGAGCTCCTAAAAATGGATGTGCCCAATTCCCTACAGTTTAGAGTTGGTATTCTATTCCAATTTTCCCATTCTCACTCATTCTGGCACCAGTGCAACCAAATATTCATGACTAAAATACACTGCTGTTTGCAGCAGGTGGCAATACCTGTCACAATGCCAATGGCAGTCAAAATGGACCATGATGCAATGAAAACTAAATAACTTGTAATATTTTCAGGGCAAAAATACAATTCAGATCATAAAAAAATACCAGAAAGCCCAGGAAAATGCACTCCAGCTGTATCCATACAGCATGTGAAGATCAGAGAGCTTTATGATGTAACCTTTGGCTGGTGAACTTTGGTTTAATTGATTGTCTGCAACTTGTACCAAAGGACCTTCCTGCAGCAGCCTGCAATGAATTTCCACTCACTGCAATCACTGCCATGACCCTTACCCTACTCAAAAAAGAAATCCATGTCCTGTAATGCCTCTTTAAACCAAAGAGTTAGGATTTAAAGTTTTGTCTCCTACAGGGAGGGTTAAAAATGTAGCAGTGAGTAGTGAATCCCACTAGCACTTGTTTTATAAAGGATGTACTCTGTGTCATCCCCTTGATTATGTCTAGATTTAAATTTGCTCAGAACCTTGACAAGAGTTTTTTCATGGGGATGTGACACTGGCTTCTCTGCTTGTGTTCTAAAACTTTTTTCCTTCTGTATCTGTGTGGGAGTCTCATCTCTCCTGTCGCAGGTGCAGGTGCCTCCACCTGTGTTCTGGCTCTGCTCCCTACTTTGTCAGTCACCAAGGAACAATAAAATCAATCACCCAGCTGACCTGCTCAAAAATTTCCTCTTGAGTGTGAATGTGAGCCTGATTGTCATGGGGAATTTTTCCCCTCTCCCCTGCAATTTACTTATTTATTGACTTATTTGTTTTTAAGGTATGCCTAAAGCCAGATGATGTTACAGTTAATAGGTGAAAGTGCTTTGGAAGACCGAGTCAGAATTCAAAATTTTATCAAATAGGAAGTTTTTTTAAAAAATCCAGGGAGGAATTCAGCTTGACAGAGGGCCCCAAATTCACAAATGCCAAATGAGGGCAAAGCAACTACCATAAGTCAAGTGGCAGAAAAGGTCCATGGGGTTATAGGCAGACCACAAATTTAAAGCTGTGCTTTAAATTTGTGTTTTATACTAACACTGCATTCTTTTGCAGAGGACATAAAACCCAATTTACTCTCCTCTAGAGTGATTAGTAAACTCTCAGATGGGATGCTGGCTGTCGTATCCTGCATTAAAGAAGAGTTAGACACGTCTCAGAGAGGGAACCACTGCACTGTGGCAGGGGAAATACCTGCCTTGGGAGGCTTAAATAACTTCAGCTAATCTCAGTGCATGGAAACAGACTGTATCTCTCCTTGAGCTCCTTTTTCAGCCCTTTATAGACTTAAAATTACACATTCTAAATCTAGAAGGAGTAAAAGTAGAGCAAAATTTCCAGAGTATTTTATCCATGGCTCCACTGTTTCAGGATAAGTCCTGGCAGACGCATCCTGTGGTGTTGAATTTTACCTCTAAAACATGGTTTCAGGCGTGGCAAGCTAAGGGACTGCCTCTTGTCTCACACCCCACAGCTGTAATTCATAGCAGTAGAGATGGTTCAAAGTAAATTTAAAATACCCACAGGCTGTCTCCTACTACAGTCAGAGAGCTCTGATGCCTTAATCCTTTAGGTGAAAAGCCAGCTTCCTCTATTTTGCCTCTCACTGGGGTGGGGTGGGTGCAAGCCTGGAGTGAATTGACTTTTCTTGCCTTCAGTGGGGACTGTGTGAGTTTTCTGGCTGCTATGAAGAGGCCTTTTCATAACTATGATGACTGAAGCATGCATTTATTTGGTGTTGGGGGAATTTTGTTCACTTGGAATGTATAGCTGAGTTCCTGAGGAGCACAGTTTATTATATAAAAATCTGAATAAACACACATTAAAAGCAGGGTGGTGTTCTGCCTTAATTTAATTTTGCTGCATATTCTTAACTTGTCCTGAACTTGAAGGACATTTGGTCAGCCTTGGAGTACGGTGTGCACTCATTCTTTAAGAGCTTTAATAATAAAGGTCAAATTTTCCAAAAAAAAAAAAAAGAGAGCTCAAGCCATGGAGGGAAAAGTGACCTCACCTTTAAAAAAAAGCCAAACTCAAACTCAAAAAGTTAATCCAGAAATGTGATTGTTACCAATTAATTTCCTTATGACGTTAACTGAAATAAGAGACTGGCTACTCAAGTACCAACAAGAATGAGTGTTATTCTAGGCCATTATTCTCATCTTCCTGCAGAAGACTCAATCACAATGACAAATGTCCATTAACTGCTGCAAAAAATCACATCACACTCTATCTGGAAAAGTAGATGACCTCTATATGCAGTTTAAACGAATTTATCCTCATCAGCTTTAATCAACTATCAAATTAATTCGTAATGTTTGGGATAGTATTACTGAACTCAGGGAAGCCAAGTTCACTGAACAGTGTCACATAATCATTACCTTCTGGAGCATAATGAAACCTGAGGTGCTGGGAAACAACCCACAAAGGTGATAGAAGTCGATACTTTCTGCACCAAAAGAAACTATCACAAACACACAAATCTCTCCTTTTTCATCTGGAGCAGGATTTTGACTTGAAAAGGAATGCCAGAGGCTGGCTGTTTTCTGCCTTAGGTTCCTTCCAGCCTGCAGGGTGGACCAGGGAAGAAACTTTGCATTTACTTTCCCAGAGCAGGCAACACACCTGAGCTGTCAAGAGCAAACACTCAAATTTGACAGCTGAGTTTACTGAAGGAGGATGCTCTGTCCTCAGCACAAGCAGGGTACAACCCAGGCCAGCAAAGGCACAAAGAGTCCCCTTACACAAGAGGTGAGATGAAACTTTTCCTTTTATGTAACTTGGTCTGAAT
Source organism: Vidua macroura (assembly GCF_024509145.1). Classification (NCBI taxonomy): domain Eukaryota; kingdom Metazoa; phylum Chordata; class Aves; order Passeriformes; family Viduidae; genus Vidua; species Vidua macroura. The sequence goes on from NC_071611.1 coordinate 81,125,706, forward strand.
TATAAGGTTTAAATTCAGATTCAAATCTGCTGGCTTAATTGTTCCGTGTAAGGGGAGAAACAAGTGGTGACACACTAGGGAACCTTCCAGAAATAATGTGTCAAAACATGTCCCTGGGGCTGTGCTACCTTCTTATGTTTGCTAAATTTTATGATTCAGAAAAAACTGCTTTAAAAGCTTGTTGATTTGTTCCAGCAAGCTAAAATTGGTAGCATTTCATTGGGGTCTAAGAGGCCGGTGTCAGAATAATATTCAGGGTATAACCAGAAATAATAATAATGATAATAGTAATAATACTGATGCTAATACTAATACTACTAATATTTTACACTGAGTGCAGAACAATACTTTAGCCCTAGCCAAGCCCATTGGAGCTGATTTTCCTGGGGCTGCCTTTCAGGGTACTCAGTGGCCGAGTGGCTCCTTAAAGCAGGCAGGGCTGAATCACAGGGTAGTTTTACTCCACACCACACCATGGCCCTTTCCCCGTGGACTGGAAACTCAGGAACATTGTCAAGGCGTGATAATTTTTGCCACACTTCCTCTTAAAATGCCAGCTCGTGCTCAGATTTTGAACTGGGGCGGAAGGACGGGAGTTTGCTGAGCTTTTCCCTCATTCTTCCCTCTCCCTGACGCATTCACACACCCAGCCACACGCCATTTGGGGGCGAAATATTTTTCGTCCACACGGGGAGAGCAGGAAATGTTGGAAGAGTTTTTTTTCCCAAGCTGTCAATGGAGTGCACAGTACACCTGACACAAGCCCTCGCCTTGTGCGTTTGTCACGGCACAAACGGCACCGGGTACCTCAGGGGACCTGCTTGGTATGTTCTAGTCCCCTTTGCCCAGGGATGAATTAGGGCATTTAAAGGAGAGCACAGAGGCTGCTTTCTGAGGCTGGGGCCTTAACTTTGTTCCTGGTCACAGCTCAACTCACAGAAAGCATCATTCACACGCACAGACACTCGCGGCCCAGGTTTATGATTAATCCCACCGCAGCTGTGCTCATGCTCCTGTAACAAAAAATGGTCCCTTTGTGGAACCTGATGGATGAACAAGGCGACAGTATATTCAGGCGGTTTTTTTTGACTACTGGGTAAAAAGTTCAAATTCAGCCCAAAACTGAAGGATGACTCAAGTTTCGTGTTTGGACTTTCTGAAAATTTTCTCTGAAAACAGCGTGTGTGAGAGAGTACACATGTACAGGAAAAAGTGATTACTGGAGATGAGGAGGTAAAGAAGGAGCACATCCAGGAATTCCTAATGCACTTGCACTTCTGTTCATAACAGCACTGAAATGTCACTTGAATTCAGCGTGTAATTATTCTTTGCCTCCCTGATATCTCATGGCAACATTCCCCTTCAGCACCTCGATTTTTGTTTTCCCTAAGCTCGAGGGTATATTGGCACCAGTGCTTGCCTGATGTGGTGCAGATAGGATATGGTACAGTGCAGATTTACTATGCTGAACAACAAATGAGGATTAAAAGCTGCAGGGCAGCACTGGATCAAGGCTCCAGTATTTCTCCTCCAAGTGCCAGGCAGAAACTCTGGTGCAGCAACCGGAGGCTGCTCTTCCCACCCCTGGCCTGGGGTTTGGCACAGTGAATTTAAGCTGCTGGTAAATTTCCAGGCCCCACCCCACTCCTCTCTCCTCTCCCTGCCTCTGGGTGGGAGTTGTCCTGGCCGGGATGTCACAGGGTTTGTGCCACAGGTCCCTTCTCACCCCGAGAGCCTGGACATTCAGCTGCTCAAAGGCGCCAGAGCTTCAGGGGCAGCACAGTGGAACTCCTGTTACTGATGGGGGGACCAAGAGCATGACAACTGTGTTAGTTTAACTGTGTGAATCTCATTCTGGATCAGTCCAGCGTTCAAACCCTGTCTGGAAATCCGAGTGTTTGCTCTTGACAGCTGAAAATGACAACTGCAGCGTGAGTGCCATTCCATGCACTCCTCCCACAAAAAGGCATGGGTTTTTGTTGCCCTGATTATCAAGAGTTTTCTAAAGCCTTCTGAGTTTACATTCTTGTAGAGAACTTTCTCACACAACTTTCTGTAAACAACCTGTTGTTTTGCATTCTTCCATAGAGGCAGAGAAATTTGATGTACAGGTAGTTTGTCCAGTGTCATTGGAGAGGTGGCACGTTCACCCTCCAATCCACTGGCACCTTTTGAGAACTATAAAAGATTGGAGTCAGAGAAAATAAATGAGTCTCTTCATCGTGACCAAAGCTGTGGTGCGTCGTTTTTCCTTGTGTCATCTGGTGACAGGTTTTTATGCCATTATAGGCTTTTAGGAAATGGATAATACAGGTATTTCGGTGGACGTACACATCTTTACCAATCACTCCTCATATTGTGAACACTGCTAAGGTAATTATTGTTGTGATTAATTAGCTGCTAAACTAAGATCACAGCCGTCAGTTCTTGAAAGAGAGAACAAAACAACAAAACAATGACAGTGACAATTCACACTTTTATTACTTTTATGAATATATAAAGTGTCACTGAGAAAGAGCAAGTCAGAAAAGAAGGGGAGAAGCAGAAAGAAGGCAAAACATCTGCGTTGAAAGGTGCATGGAAAACACTCATGAAACATTATTCTTCAGCAAAGGAACAATTAAATGCACAAACAGCTTTTTTAGTGTCAGTAGAAAGTCTGTTACTTCAGCAAAGCTGCAGCAGACACTGAAAACATATTTAACTAGTAAATAAGGTGCTTCATTCAGAGAAAAAGTGATTGCTAAACAGGAACAATATAGACTTGTCCCGAGACTCAATTTGTATGTTCTCTAAAAATAACTGGTTGAATTTTGCCCACAGAGCTCCTATAAATCCAGAGAAATGTCACGGAATGACACCAGTTTTATTATCTGAGCACAAAGCAATTCTGTCAGTTGAGCTTGTGCTTTCTGAAACAATCAGACACTGACTTTTAATGGGCTGGCAGCAGACTCAGGTTCACCTCTCAGTGATCCTATTTAGTACCTGATTATGACAGCTTCAGTTTAGGCAGAAGACTGTGAGGATCACAGCCACATCTTGCTGTTCTTATGCACAGACAAGTCCTACTGAATTCAGAGGAAGGCTTGTACCTGGAAAGACTGTAGAGCTCAATTCTCTTTGATTAATGTCTCAGAAAAACACACAGCCAAACTAATCTCTCTTACAACAAGTGTATCCTTGCTCCTGTGTGGATATCCCATTGATTTTTTTTTTTTTTTTTTTTCAAGAGGCCTGTGTGTGAAAAGCTGGTACGACTTGGCCTAGAAGAATCATAACCACCTTTATTTATTACAGTTATTTTTCTGGGGCTGTCTGGAAGGAGAACCACGCGTGCCTGTCTTGGGTGGTAATTCTGTCGTGCTGGTGGTGCATTGGATCCCATGTCACTTCCTTCCAGGCTGAGCTGAGCTGAAATGACAGCAAAAATCTGGGATCCTGCTGTGTCTGTGGGACCCTACGATGCTGAAACTGATGCTACCCACGGCTGGCAGGATGAAACAGTGGCCTTGTGGCCATCAAGGACGTTGTGTCACCTGCAATCAGAGCTGACACTTGGCTGTTCAAGTATTGGACCAAAAGAGGAAAGGGTGAAAAAAAAACACCACATGAGGATATTTTTCACAATAATTGTTAGAATACAGTTAAAATTTCTGTCTGGCATAAAATCTGTAGAGTTCCATCAATGCGATACAGCTTTCAGGATCTTCCTCTGACTTTGGCAAATTCTGGAGGACCATTATCCATGATTATTGGGATCCCTAGAAACGTCAATAAGCAGCAGATAAGAGTGTCTACAAGAGCTGCATGCTGTTCAGCTCCCTTTAAAGGCCTTCCAGTGGGCACTGAGATCAAACTTCAGAAGCCTGGAGAGGTTTTACAGGAGGGGTCACAGCCTTAAAGCAATGCTGAGGCTGCATCTCCCCAGGAGATAAAGGTGAAGATCACAGGAGATCAAAGGTTGTAACTCAGTGCCCAACCAACTTATCTACCTGAATTGTTTGTGGTTCCTCCTTGACTCTTTAACTCTACTAAGAGACCTCCATTTTTCATCTATCAAAGTCCTGGGTACTTAGGCTTTGTCTCAATTAAATATCTATTCTCATAAGTTTTACTCATTTATGATTTTCAGGTTTTGTTTTTTTTCTTTTCTTTCAACTATCAGAGGTTGAAAATATAATTTTACTATTATATACAGTGATGTGGATGACAATTTTTTACTCCCTACCCATCAAAATGCATCAAGGAAACATAAAAGAAAAATTCACCATCTCTTTATCTCTGTGCATCTGCAGGAAGTTGAAAGAAAGTGATGAATGGCAAAACATAAGAGCAAGGACTCCCAAAATGAAGAAAGTGGCGTGATTAGGTTCTGTATTTTAAATTAGAAATAACTGCTCTGAATACATAAGTAATCAGACATCCATTTATATCCTGGTTAGAATCTGAAGCTTTATTAATTGCAGTGGAATCACATACAAAATGAAGACTTCCTCCAAGAAAACCAGGCTCGTTAAAAGAAAAACTTAATGTTTTATGATAGTATTTTCCACATTAGAGTTCTGGCCATGGCTAAATCATCATGGATAAACATACATATATTTCAACAGAGAAAGGATACACTCTTTTAGTCTAAAAACTGAGCCACAGAAAAACCACTAGACTGAATACTGATTATTCATATGAATCATTAGTCAAACAGAGGTGAGAACCCAAAATACATGAGTTACTATTTCTATTTATAATGTTCAAGTTTGCGTGGCATTTCTAAAGGCCTTTTTTGTCACACCCAGTTTCTCCATGTTAGAAATAGAGATGAAAATTAGATCAAAGGATGGACTGTGCTGCTAGTACTCACCTAGTAAACATCCAGTCCCCTTTTCCTTTCAGTCATATCCTTTTTTACACTAAATAAATCTGGGGTGACTCCTGTGTTTTTACCATTTAGTTCATCACATGAATTCCACAATAAAAAGGACTGGAGGACGCAGCAAAATGAAGACAAATTCAAGATAAATATTCAGAAAATCTGGATAAGGTACTGAGTATCTAATATTTCACCAAAAAAAAAAAAAAAAGTCTACATTTTATCACATTGTGAGAATGCCCATTATTTATATGTTCTGTCATCTACATTTTATGACACTATTCTGTATTCAAGAGAAACATGTACTTCTTATGACAGGTTATACAGTGTGATCATTGCAGTAATTAATCTGTAGAAAAAAAATGAGCTAAACATAACAGGCATGCTTGCTGAGCCATGTTTGCAATGAATGTGGGTTTTAACTTGAATCTTAAAGAAGTACAATATTTCTTCCTCATAATCCTGCCTGAAGTTTTGCAGAGCGTGATTTGTTCTCCACTTACCACTTTTGCCATAGTCGGGATTTTTTCCCATTACAAGTCCCTCATAGTTTATCCAGGAACTCGAGAGAACCTTGACAACAAATCTGCACCATGAGGAAAGGCAGAAATAGTGGAAAAGTTGAGCTCACAATAACAACAAATCACTCATTAAGTAACAATCCTGATCTCCACTTCACTCACCCCTCTGCTGGTGTGGGTGTCTTTCTAAAAAAAAAAAATGTGCATCACTGACGTTCTCAGCAGCAGCAAACATTTTCCCACATAACAAAACTCCTTTCAGTTCATGCTCAGGATGTGCCCCTAAAAAAAGCCATCTTAAAATGAACCTTCTGTGGCTGATCATTTTATTGTTTGCTACCCTCTGCTGGCTTTTCTCCTTTGTCACATCGAATTGAAGCTGCTGATTTTCACTGTGGGAGCCTTCCCATAAGGGTGGCTTACAAGGTTCACTAAATTCTTCCATCTCCACTGGCATGGACAAGGACTTTCATGCAGATCACCAGTTTGGGTGAAAATTCTAAAACCCAAAAACTGCCGGGAATGCAGCAATTACACCTCCTCAGCTCTCCTCTAGGCAGTGACAATTCACTGAGTCTGATGCTTAAATTTAGCAACTATGCCCGTTTTTCTGACTTCTCAAGTAAAAATACAAAAAGCCCTCCATTTATTTCCGCACCATTTGGGTGAGAGCTCCATGTGCCCTTGATCTCCACATTCCTCTGAAACATTTTTCTCATTCATGATGTGTATAGATCCGAAGGAACAGGGAAAAAAAAAAAAAAAAAAAGTGGACATCTTATAGAAAATAAGGTAATCTTGACAGCAAACAGACCTTTCAATGCAAAACTGCAGGGGGAAAATATAGTTTGCAGCTGCAAATACATCACACTTGAAATCACAGGTAAAATCATTTCCCTGCAGTGTATGGCTTTCTCAGAAAATAGTGTTTAGCCCTGAGACTCTCATTATTGAGAAGAGTTGTAAATTTGAGAGAGGTCAGTGCAAAGCCACTGATATGATTAAAGTGGGCTGGAGGCACTGACTTATGAAGGAAGATGAAAAGATCTAAATAAACATGGTCTGGCTGTGGAATGCTTTAAAGGCATCAAGATAACCATTAACAAATAGCTGAAGGATATGAAAACTAAGCAGAGAAAAGATATATCTCAGGTGCCACAAAGGAGAATAACCAAAACTAATGAGATGAGAATTAAGCAAGGAATAATCTAAGCCAAGTGTCTGGATAAGCTCCTAGAAGTGGAATGCATCATGCCATGGAACACTCCCTCGGGTACGACGAAAAACCTATGGGCTGAGACAAATAGAGCTGGAGAGACAAAACTGGAGTGGTTGAACAAAGGGTTTAACCCTGCCTTTTTAGAGAAGGAGGACAAAAATGTACAAATTGGTCTTTTTCAATCCTAATGTCTCTGAATTGCTGTGGAGGAGCCATTTAATGCAATTCTGTTGCGAATTAATTTGCTCATGCCTGGCAGAGGAAGCATCATGGAGTCTGTGATTCAGGTTCACAGAAGTTCTGAGTCCATCGCAGCTGGGCAAAATGAGTCACGCCAAATTTTTCATTCACAGTGAATTGTGAATTCTGAGTGTCCACAGTGGTTCTTTTTGTAGGACTGCAGTCAGTTCCTTCTTTCCCCTGTCTGAACCAGCACTGGGGATTGCCCTGACCCAGGTGCAGCATCTTCCACTTGGGGGTTAGAGGTGGAGGAAGATGAAGACCTGTGTTTTTAATTAAGGGTCCGTGGTCTTCTCCCACACCCTTTCCTGGGGCTACAGCTGCCCGTGTTCAAACAGCTCCGATCTGGCACAGCTGCATAACCTGGCACCAGGCTGCTGTGAAAACACCTGTGCTGCCAGAAATCCCTCCGGGCACCCCACCTGGGGCTGCCACCCTCCGCGGGAGCTGCCTTTCAGCTCAGACCTCTGCCCCTGCTCCTTGCTGGAGCTGGGGTGCTGGCAGCCTGCCGCCCACCCTGGGGACTTGCCCAGGTGGCCACAGACCGCTTGGTGACAGTGTGGCTGTGGGTGAGGTGTGTCCTTGGCAGAGCGGCACAAGGCCTGGCCTGACTGTCTCCTGCCTTGCTGGCCATGCTTAAGCTCCTAGGGAAGGAGAGTTCTCAAGCAGAGAATTCCTCAGGACGTAATTCAACCTAATTCAGATGTAATTCTCAAGACATAATTCATTCCCTGCTCTACTGGTCACTTCAATGAAAACAATGGGCAGAGGACTTGAGATTTTGGGGCTTTTGCACCCAAATCCTCAGAGTTATGCTGGAGCTCAGCTCCCAGTGTTTTCAGTTGTGTTGTGCCCTCAGAAAATCCTGACCTAAGTGAACTGCCTAACCTCTGGTGTGCAGCCTGTTTTAGAGAGAGGACTTGAAATTAACCTCACAGATCGCAGTCCCCCAGTGGAGCCAGTGGACATCCCTGCCTTTAAAATTAAAGACTGCCTTGATGTGAGCCTCAAAATGCTCCTCTCAGTTTCCTCATTATATGCTGAGGCTGTCGAACTAAATTTTCGCCAAAAAATGATGTGAGATGAATCTCAGTCTCCTCGTTGCAGTGACCCTTCGTGCTGTGATCAGCGAGATGCCCACTCACTTTTTCACAGGGTGTCTGTTCTGAAAGCAGCATGCTTCCCATGCAGAATCACAGAGCCAAAGGGGAAAGGGTAAGACGGCAATCTGCCAATTGGATTAAAAAAAAAAAAAAAAAAAGAAAAAAGAAAAAAAGCCAACCCTTATCTGTTATATAGTGAAGTCATTATCTGTTTTACAGCTATAAAAAAGTACATTAAAATGTCCCAGCCTGCTCGTAGCCAGGTCATGATTTGTTGGTGCCTGAGAGGCCGGCTCAGTGCAGCCTGACAGGTGTTTAGGTCAGGGTGAAATACGACATCCGTGCTCCCACTCAGGAGCTGGTACCAGCTCTGGATGATTTGCCAAATGAGGATCTATTTGCAAGGTTTTGGTTTTGACAGATGGATAGCCCATCCAAGATTTTTCAGTGCTAGGGCATCCAAGAGATTGCCCCGTTTATGGTGCTTTCTGCAACCTACAGGCATTTAAATCAGCTTTTACTGGCATTTTAACAAACTGGGTTTGCCTTCGGTATCTCAGATACTGAGATCTGCACACATCTTCAAAGCAGAAATGAGAGGAAAGAAAAGACAAAATGCAGAGCCCCACAGATTTCCCAGAGATGAAGTTATGCGCAATGAAAGTATTCCGGAGTTAAAAGCAGAATAAAAAGGGAATGAGATCCTGCAAACACCAACTAATTTATTGAAATTTTACACCTCCAGTATAGATTAAGTTTTAAACTTTTGGTCCTGGTGCACCTAAGTCCACAAAGTCCATTCCTCTCAGGCTGATCAGACTCCAGATTATGCCTCTGTCACCTGTCTGTTAATTGTGACACCCTGAATGCAAGGTAGAAATCTTTGGAAAACACAAAGCACCATTTAAATCACAAAATACAATTCAACACTCTGTGGAAGCCCACAACAAAGGACTTGAAGGTGCACATGGATAGAGCAACATATGTATGAAATTAAGATTTCCCTCTATTCTTATAGGAACTGGCCTGGTAATAAGAAAAATATGGCATTTGTAGTGACACAGGGTCATTTGCCATCAAGTTGGAGCATTGAGGTCCTGCTGAAAGAACAAATTATCAAATACAAAAGACAACTTTGCTTTGATTTTTTTTTTTTTAATTAAGAATTTCAAAGTACAAATAAGGATTAAGCTTCCTCCTACACTTTCTCTGGAGAATAACCCAAAGAGGGTTTTTTTAATCTATGTTTTCATTTGGAATTATTGGTAGATGACCTGTAAATAAACTGAAGTATCTTTTCCCAGGAAAAATCACATCAAGTCCAGTGTATTAAATAACTCAGTTATACCAAAAAAGTTAGAAAAAAAGGGGAGAAAATACTTCTCAGATGCAAATTTGGTTTTTATTTTAGGGAATCTGTATCACTTCATTACACATGGTCAATTCTAGCACTTTAACTCTTCTGCCTCTCTCGCCCATCCCACTGTGGGGAGTGACTGAGCGGGTGGGCTGGGCTGAGCTCCTGGCCAGGGTTAAACCAGGGCAGGTGCTCAGCCAGAGAGGTCTCAGACACAGCCCAGTGATGCCCCTCTTGCTACCAGGCCAATATGAATGACCAAAGCCCCCTGAGCCCCAGCACGAAAGCCAGGATTTGTGTCAGTGCCACCGTCCATGCCCTGAGACATCTCTGTCCACGTGGACGTGGGAGCAGTGACAGTGCCCAGGCCCCTGGCCCAGCCCAGGCTCGGGCACCCTCTGCTCTCCCCAGAGCCCTGCAGTCACCTCTCCCCAGCACACCGGGTGGCTCAGGTGGGATTTAACCCCGTGCTGACAGCCCCAGGCACCTTCTCCATCCCCACCCAGGAGCGAGCTCCGTGGTGTTCCCAGCGAGGCTGGAAAAGGCCAGCCTGGAGCTTCCCCTTCAGCTGACCTTTGGGACTTTTTGGAATATGGGTGCAACCCATATTCACCTTTGTTTGGCCGCGAGGGCCGTCCCTGGGTGTCCCAGAGGTGACAGATGTCTCGCTCTGCACAGGAACTGCCCAGGTCCCATCACCCCTGGATGAAATCCATCATGTCCATCCTGTCCCACTGACCTGGGGGAGGTTGTCTCCAGCCACCCCAGCTTGATGCTCGCCCAAACCCTGAGCAGCTTGGTCTAGTGGGAAGCATCCCTGCCAATGGCAGAGGGAATTGAGACTGGATGTTCCTCAAGGTCCCTTCCAACCCCTTAATGTTCCATGGCTCTGTGACTCTGTGATTGAGTACCTCTGCTTTCTGTGCCTGCTGTCACACTGAATCAATTAACATCTTAATCACAGCATCAATAACTCAGCTACAGAACAAATGAGACTGCAGCGTGTTTATTTCTCCCTCAGAAACAGAGATTAATAATAATTAAACCATTTCTTAATTAAGGGAACAGTGATTTGGGGATGGAAGGGTGTTAGTCTTCTTATGAGTGTACAGGAACTGTACAGACATACCCATAAAAACCATTAAATTGAGAAGACAGATGTGAATAAATACTGAACAACTTTTATATTTAATTTACTATATTTTGTATTATTTTGCCAGTCATTCCTCAACTTCTGCTAAGCAAACCTGTCTGAGTACTGCTCCCAATACCCCTGAAAAAATTGTGATGATGTCTGCCTTCAGAACAGCTAGACTAGGGCCAACAGCATTCATCAATTGTTGCTTAGGTTTCCTCAACTGTTATTTTTTTTTGGTTTTTTTTTTCCCATAAAAGTCCACTCCTGACAATCTTTCACCTTTTTTTTGTAATTCATGGATCAAGAGCAAGCTTTAACTTTCACCCCAAAGCGAGGTGATATTAATGTCATATATTTTCTAGTGCATGGTAGTTTGGCACAGCTCAGCTACGTATGTGGCTTTTTCTTTCCCTTTTTTGTCCCTAATCTCAATAGGTTTCCTCCGCTCTGACACTTAAACTCTACTAATTTACAATGTCCCTGTTATAAACTGGAAAAACAAAAAAAACACTTTTTACCGTTTGGTTGGGTTTTTTTGTTTCTTTTTTTTTTTTTTTTTTTTTTTTGTGTTTGTGTTGTTGTTGTTGTTGTTGTTTTGTTTGGTTTTGGGGTTTTTTTGGGGTTTTTGTTTTTTTTTTTGTTTTGTTTTGTTTTGTTGTTTTTTTTTTTTTTTTTTTAACACAGAAAACCAGCCTTCATATGTAAAACCAGCCTTATATGTACTTCATTTGAAGTACAGTTACTTCATTTTAGGTCACTCGACTGACTTTTTTGAACATCAGTTTTTTCAGTGCTGTAAATCTATTCAGACCCGGGGTCTGGCAGTACTTTTAGCACCATCCTGAGATGACAAATTCAAGATAATTGAATTTGTGGCAGCCAATAGCAGCAGTTAGCATGATACCACACGTGTCAGCGCTTCCTTATCTGCCTAAGAGAGCTTCTGATTTTAAGATTACGGCAGTCTCTTCTCACTATTTTTACAATTGCCTACCACGTGCGATCATTCCTAAATACTAACTCCGCCCCTTCCTTTGTTGAGGGTGCAAAACTGCTTGCTTAAAACACAAACAAAGGCAATAACAAACTTGTCTCGGGGCTGGTGGCTGATTTCTTTGGACGTTTTGAAACATCAAAGGGACGTTTTTGCCTCCAGCCTTTGCCGTTTGTTTCTGTAAAAAAAAAAAAAAAGCGGCGTGTTCTCGTCCCTCGCTGACCTCCCCTCTGCCCCCAGGTGTTTTTTTATTTGTTGTCTTGGTTGGGATCTCTTTGGTTTGTGACAGCACCGGCGGCAGAAGACGCACGGCCACTGCTCCGTGAGCATCAAGTACATTGCCATGGCGCAAAGCAAAAACTGAGCCTCCTGTCAGCCTCTCATTCATTTTCACTGGGGAAACTGACGCCGTGGAGCGTGAAAAATGCGTATTTTACGATTGGCTCTTCGCAAATATCAAATGGAGCGCTGTATGTATTGTGGAGGGTTATTTTGTAGTACTGTATTGATCCTTTTAAAGCAGTGTGTTAAATACGGGTTTAGGTTATAAAATAATGTTAAAATATGTATAACATATGTATAACATAATGGCAAAATAGAAACTCTGCGATGTAAGATATTTTTTACTAGCTCAAGAAAAGGGATAAGATAATCAAGAAACTCTTCACACAGAGATAACAGCAACAGGAAACCTGAAGAGTTACGGCCTCCTTATCAGAAAAGACAAACATCCTTCCACCTTCTCTCCTCTTTATGGAACCACCAGGATTAAGGGGAAGAAGCTGACAAAAAACAGAAAAGTTCTTAATTTGCAAGGGATTTATGCATCATGTATGAGATATATGAATATGCAACAGGCTGTTGCTTTTAAGGGTTGTTCCTTTGTTCACAAGGTGTGTTTTTGGCAGCTCAGTGCCCAAAAAGACCTGGACATCCGAAATTCTTTGTTTTTTATTGTCTCCTAGTGTCCTAATCCTCACTGTCCAAATTCTTATTACTCTAATTTCATTACTATTTTTATAACTATTTTATTACTAATGACCTTTTACAATTTTAAAAACCAAGTGGTCGGTGTTTTTCACATGGAGGAATTCAAGCCGAGCATTAGGCAGAACTCTTCCAGAAAATAGGTGCCCTAACCCCACAGCAAGTCACCAAAACCACCAGATCAGGGCAAGCAGCAGAAAGAAACTTGCTCTGCCCCTCCAGCCCACCAAAATGGGTGTAAATAGAGGAGTTGTGTAAGATGAGGTGTCCCAGAAATGTGAACAGCACTGGATGTCTGGCCTTTTGATTTCACTGTTGCCTTGTTGGGACTGTCTGAAATCACAGGCCAGACCAAGAGAATAAAAAGTTGTTATATTTATTGAAAGGCCTTCAGGTACATTTAGGGCAGCCCCAGGGGCTACACCCAAAAATGAACCACGTGTCCCGGGTTTTCACACTTGTATAAGTTTGGTCCATTTCCACAGTGGGGGTTGATCTAACAATTACAGCTTCAGCTAATGAAGTCATTCACCCCAAGTTTCTCTCCCCAGATCACTTTTGTTTGTATTTCTGGGCCCTGGGGCAGTGAGGTGTCCTTGATTGCCAGGCCTGGAGAGGAATTGTTGTGTCTGCCCAAAATGGGACAGCAGCAGCTGACACTGAATGTGGAGCTGAGAGTTATACACTAAAGAGCTGCAGGATCACAAAATCATGAAAAATATAAGAGCCAAAATCCTAAAGCATCACCTCTTCCAATGAAGCAGCTCCAAAGCCACAGCCAGCTGAGGGGGAGGACTCAGTTCCCGTGGGGTGTGCAGCTTCCATCCCTCATCCTTGCCAATATCTCCTGGGAAAGCAAAGATGCACAGGTTCCAGGGGAAGAACAAAGTTCTCCCGTGCCAGGTGAAAAATTCATGTGGTTTTAGGCAGCATCCCCACCATAATGGGATGCTCCTGAATTATACAGGAGGGAACAGTTCAAACTCTGTCTCTCTGTACTGAATAACAATGATTTACAAATTTATCTTTTGTCCTCAATATATAAAGAATATATATATATATATATATATTTTTTTTTTTTTTATATATATATACATATTCCACACCTGTTCTCTGCAAAATTATTCTTCCCACCTGGCTGACACAGGCCCCACACTGAAATATTTACTGCCTTTCAATGACTAATTCTTAATAAAATGGGCAGGACTGGATGAGCGTAAAGGTCTTTTTCCAGCCTAAAAGATGGTATGATTGTATGCCATGAATCTTCCAAATAATTAACTGCGTGTAGAAACACATCTTGAAAAGGGATGTGGAAGGTTTGAGCAGCAGAAGGTTCTTTGCTCAAATCAGTCCCTCCAGTACCTTGCCAAAATTCCAGGTAACTTGCTAAAAAATAAAACATTATTAAGTTATAAACTTAAGCATATACTAAGAAATAGCCCCAAAACAAGGGCTTATTAATGGAAAACATCATGCGCCACACCCCAGAACTCTGCCAGACTCAGCTTTGTGATGGCTGGGGATGGACAACCATCACAAATATTCTGAAAAGCAGAATAAATGTTCCTCATTGTCTCCAGATGTGACATCGCTTTTTAATAGTGGCAAAAGCCTTGTTAAGCTGAATGTCCCCTGTTTGTTTTTTTTTTCTGGGACACCATTGTAAAAAAAACAGCAGGAGGGGAACTGTATTTCGTGAAAATCTGAACAGGGTGTGGAGAGTTAACAGGAAATGGGAGACAGCAGAGAGCTTAAGCCCACAGCGTCGTCAGTCAGACTTCAGATCATCCTGATTTCCCTCCTCCAGAGGAAAATAAGACATTTATCAAGACATTTACCACTTACCAAAAGCTCTACTTTGATTTTAGGCAAATACCAGCTGTTTTGGTTTGTGTTAGTGTATTTTTATTCGTGTCTATATTTCTTTGCCTCTTATAAATTAAACAAAAAAATGATAATAATTAATAAAAGGAGAGTGACTCATGAGCAGATGCCATTTTGAACATTGAGATCTCCTGAGAACACCAGAAACTCAGGGAGGAATTGCAGAGTCCTGACCAGGGAAGTGGCATTAACACCTTCAGTCTTCCAGAAAGTTCTTTGCCATCTTTTCATTTCATTGAGCATCCATCAATTCTCCAGTGAGGGAAGGAAATGGTCTCAGCTCCATCAGTTGCTCCATCTTGTGGTTTTTTTTTTTCCCTACTATGGCCACAATTCCTCTACACACTCAATAATTCAAACTTTTTCCATTGTTTCAAGCTCTCTTCGCGTGAAAAATCCTCTGGCATCTCAAATGATGTGCTTTGTACTTGAATCTTTATTTAAGACAGGATGACCTTAATATAAAGATTTTCTCTCACTTTTATTTATGATAGGGCTACAAGAGTTAATACTTGTTCAAGCTTTGAGCACTATTTTTATGTAATGAAAACAAGGCTATAAATAAAAATAAAACGAGCTGTCATTTCTCACCTTAAAACCAAAGAAAGGGTAGCCAGGCACCAAGCTTGCACACTTGTAGCATTTTCCCTGACATTCTGGAATTCCTGAAGCATTAAGCACGGAAATAAAGATAATGCATAGCAGCAGCACTGGAATTTCAGTTTTGTTCTACACATTTTCCCTGATATAACCCACTGAGTTCTTTGCTTCTTTGACCACCACGGCGCAGCTGAGCAGATGTTCTCACTGAGTTTTTCTCCTGTGAGGCACAGGTCTTTCTCCAGAGTGATCACAGCTAATTTATAACCCATCAAGGTGTATGAAAAATTCAGATGGTTCTTACCAGTGTTAAGTGAGCTTCCAAGAAGAAATACCTTTGGAATTCATCTGAGAACGGAACTGGCATTATCTGATATTTCAGTGCCACGTTGCCAGCAGCTGTTTAATATTTTCATATATGCCATTTGCCCTCACTAGAGCATTAGGCTTCCACTTTTCTGGTCTAATTAAACAGCCTTTATATTTTGATTTTTTTAATATTTCAAGGTCAGTCATTCTCCCATAGGATCTGTTCAGTCTATTACTGAACTGATGTCACTTCAGTGCCTAACTACAGAGGAAAACTAAAACTGAGCCATTTCTAGTGCTGTAGCTGGCTTTCAAGTTGTTTCAAACAAACAAACAAAAAAAAAAAAATTCAAAGTATTTAATTTCTGTTAAACCACAGCTGTATTGAAGTCCAGCTACTAAGAAGAATATTGGAAATTGTAGGATTCTTCCAACCCACCTTCATCCTGTGACTGTGGGGACAAACCTCTGTGCCCAAACTGACTTCCTGTCATAACCATCCCATGCTGCACAAATAACCAAACACCCACCAGGACAAACACCAGCACCCAGAGGTTTCACCCAGGCACCTAAGAGTCAGGAAAATTTTGTCCTTTTCCCATAAAACTGGAAAACGGAGGCAGATCCACACCTGTGCATGCAGTGCGCATGGGTGCCACTGTTTTTACCAGTGCTCTGACACCATAATGCTTCTCTTTCCCAAAAAAATACTGAAACAGTTGGTGAGAACAGGCATGGGATTGTGTTAGCTGTGGTGAGAACGCTCGCCTGAGAGGTGTGAAAGCTTAATTATTTATTCAAAGCAGTAGGACTTCAATGGGAGATCTGAGCAGGCTCTTCTCCCTCCTCTTCCCTTGCACTCTGGGGCAAGCTGCAGACATTGGTCAGGGAAAATCCTCCAGGAAATAAGAGAACTCCACCTGAGCAATTGCTCTACCCCAGCAGCACTTGACATCTCCACCTATTGACTTAAACCCACATTTCTTTCTTATTTTTGTAAGTAATGCTTGCACTGGTGTCAAGCATTACTTACAAATTTAGGTATTGCTTACGTGCTAGGCATTACTGCTTAAAAATTTTAGGTTTTGTTTCTTTTCATTGTCAGTAGGAAAGAAAAAGTAGTGGGGGGAGAAGTGTTCTGAAGGGTTTGTTTTGAGTCTTACTTGTTTTTTTCCCTCAGTTACCGTTAATAAAATTTTCTTTATACCCTTTTAAAGTTTTAAACCTACTTTACCTTTCTCCCATCTCACAACAAAAAGTGAGCACATATAATAATTAACCAACACTAAAACCCACCACAGTCATCAACACATTAGTTGAGACATCTCAAACTCACAGAAATCTTAAATTAACAAACCAAAACCACTACACAAAATTAGTATTTCTACCCAGTTTTCAAACTAAAACCACCACATCTTCATAAAGTTGTTTTGGGAGAGTGGAGCCTTTTCCTCCAGGGAAAATGTAGCAAATTATGGCCTCATTCACCATGACTTATTTTTTGCTCAAATACCCACCTCAGAAGTCAAATTTAAACCTGCCACTGCTCATTCTTTTCCCAGCCTTCCCCATTAAACTAAAAAAAAAAAAAATGGCTGCAGATTTATTAATCAAAATTAAGATCTGCTGGCATATGTGCTATGGAATTTACAATAAAAAATAATTTTTAGCTGATACAGGGTAGCCAAAAAGGACCCTTTGTAAACTCCGTGTTGTCTCCATGAAGCAGGTGAACAACACAGGGCAATCAGTGGATGCTGTAAGTCC